>NW_015971767.1:897843-901868 GCF_000732125.1 Scedosporium apiospermum
ATTAATAAAATTATTAAAAAAAATAGATTATTTCTTTTAGCTATTTAATAAACTATTAAAATTCTTCTCTAGTCTTTACTTTTATTAAATACTCTCTATCTACTTAGCTTTTAGTTATATAAATATTTATTAATCCTCTCTTAATTACTTATTTATTATTTTATAAGTAAAAGAAAAAAAATATATTAAAGATATATAAAAGTTTATATTTTTAAAAAGTTTAAAAATATTATTAAAATATTATTAATAAAAACTATTTTTAAACTTTTTAAATTTTTAAAATCTTTTTTTATATTTTTATAATAATATTTTTTTACTTCTTTTTACTTATTTTAAAAATATCTTAATAATATAATTTACTATTTTAATTATTTTAAATTATAATTATCTAATATTAATTTTTATAATAATAAAAAATTAAAATATAAAACTATTTTCCTTTTATTTAAAATCTTCTTTTTATTTAATTATAATTAAAAGCCTCTCCTTTATAATTAATTAACTATTTAGAAAAAATTTTAAAATTAATTTTTATTAGGAAATAGTATAATAAGTAAAGAATAATATCCCCTAGCTTTAATATAACTAAAGCTAGGCCTATAGCTACTTTATCTTTTATTAGCTATTCTTTAGTTCCTAACTACTTATCTAGGGAATAGAGATTATCTATAAGATCTTAAAATAAGATCTTATAGATATTTTTTATTTAAGTAACTATTTTAATATTTAAGTACTTTTACTAATTTAGAAGATTAAGGTATTCTAGAAGAAGCTTCTCCCTTTTTATTAGATAGAAAGTAATTAAAAGAGGATTTATTATTATATAATTAATTTTTTCTAATAAAATATTAAAGTATTATAATATAAGAAGTTTATACTAATTAGAAAGAGGGAGGTTTAGAAATTAGATTTTAATTAAGTAATTAAGAAGTTTAATATATAAAAGTACTATTTTATTAAATAGATATTATTTAAGAAAAGAAAATTAAAAAAATTAAAATAAAATAAAAAAGTAAAATATAAAAGAGGAAGAGAGAGAAAGCTATTTAGAAAAAATAGTAAACTTAATATTTTTATATAAAAATATTAAATAATTAAAAAAAAGAAATATTAATTAGTTTATATTTATTATAATAATTTACTTATTAATTTTATATTTTTAATTAAACTTAGTTTATAATTCCTAATAGTTAATAATAAATTATTTTAAATATTAAATTATAATTAACTTCTTTATTTTTTTTCTTTCTAGTTAATTAATATTATTTCTTTTTAAAAATATCTATTTAAAAAGTTATTAGCTCTTAGATTTTAATATTAGTTATTTTCCTTTTATATTACTATATCTTCTAATTATATTATAATTATAAACTAGTTTTAAGTTAAAAACTTAAGAGATTATAAGCTTTTATTTAATAATAACTTTTTTAAAAAATTTAATTTAAAAATTAAATATTTTTTTATTAACTATCTTATTTAAATACTTAATTCTAAAATCTAGTATATTAATTTAAAATTAGCTTTTAATATAAATTCTACTCTTAGTTATTTTTATAAGATAAGAAAAATATAAAACTAATTAATTAATTATTTTCTAATTATATAAGATTATCTATATTTAAAAAATATATAATTTAATCTTTTTAAAATAAGTTATTAACTATAAAGCTATTAAGAAATATAATATAAAAAATATACCTACTAACTTTTTCTACTATTTATTAAAGTTAAATATAATTATTAAAGCTACTTTTAAGATTATTAATAAATAAAGTACTTTAAAAGAAGCTTTTAAAGCTTATAATTATATATTTATCTTAAAAATTATTAAATACTTTTATAATATCTTAATAAAATAACTTTTTAAATAATAAAGTAATTATATTAAGGGACTTATAATAATTTTCTATAGCTATTAAAATCTAATTACTTATAATAAATATATTTATAAGCTTTTTTTTATTAGATTTAGTTAGCTCTTTAAAATACTTATATTTATTACTTTACTTTTTAATAAATATATCTTTTTAATAAAATATTAAAATAAAGCTTATATTAATTATCTTTTTTATATAGAAGCTTATAAATATAATTATTTAATCTTAAATATAAATAAATATTCTAATAATATAAAAGATAATAATAATTTTAACTATAATATTAATTTCTTTAATCAAAATTATTAGAAAGTTATTAAAAATAATAATCTACTATAATAATATTCTATTTTAATATTTAGAAAATAACTTTTTATCTTTAGTTTTCTATTAAAAATAAAAATAATTTATAAAAAGAGAATTAGTTAAAGAAAATTTAATAGTAAAAAATAAGATTAATAAAAAAAAATTTTCTTTTTAGTTAACTACTATTAGTACTATATTATATTATTTTTTACTATTCTAATTTTCCCCCTAACTTATAAAATCCTTATATTTATCTAAATTAAATTCTAGCCTCTTTAGAAGTTAAATTTTAAAATATAATAGAAGGTTATAATTATTATCTTCTTTTAAAATTCCTTTAACTTTATTAAATATTAAAGTATTATCTAATAAGTTTATCTTATTTATTTACTATCTATTATCTTTATAAAACTTCTTAACTTAATATAATAATTAAAAGTTATTAATTAATATATCACTAAGGTCTTTTAATATTAAACTTTTCCCTTTTTTATAGATTTTAATAATTTAAAATAACTTTTATTACTTTAATTTAAATTTATTTTTAATAAATATATTATTTTATTTTATATTATTATATAAGAAAACGAGATTATTAAATTTAAATAGCTTTATTTTTTTTATAGGTATTTATTTTATCTATCTTCTAAGCTAGCTTTTTCTAATATTTTATAATTTTTTACTTTACTAGTTTTATATTAATCTCTTTTTATTTAAAAATCCTAATTTATAATAAAATAAGCTAGGTATAGTTTATAATTTCTTCCTAATTAATTAATTTCTATATAAAAATTTAGATTTTTATTAGTAATATTAATTTATATCTAAAGACTAAATAAAATAAACTATATTTTATTAATATTTTAATAGTAATTCTATTAGCTAGTAAAGTAAAGTTAAAAAGCTTTACTTATCTTCTTTTTCCTCTTTTTAATTTTATAAAAATACTAATAAAAATATAATAACTAGTTTTAACTATTTTATTTACTAAGAAATTATATACTATAATCTATACTTAATAGATTTTATATTTCTTTAGTAGCTTTACTAGTTTTATTTTATTTTCTAGGCTACTATTAATAATAATACTTAGTAATAGTTTAAAAAAACTAATAATTAACTTTAAAAATTATTTAATAATATTTTTACTATAATATTTATAAGATTAGTAGCTATTATATACCCTATTAAGTTATATCTAATTTCTACTAGGAAATAGTATTTATAGCTAGAAAGTATATATTAGATATTAATATAAACCTTTTAAAATAAGTAGCTTAGGAAAGTTAATATTATTTAATTTTAAAGTCTTTTAATATTAAAGCTTTAATATTTTAAATAGCTTTTATATCTTTCTATTATTTAGCTTTAAAAGCTTTCCTAATAGTAAAACCTATTAATTAGCTAATTTATATTATATTTTTTCTCATAATTTAATTTTTAATATAGTTTTTATTAAATAATTTTCTTTTTTTTTTACTTTTAATTATTTTTCTTTTTTTATAACTATTACTACTTCTTAACTATAAGATATTTAATTTAATTTAAAATTTAAAAATCTTATTTTTAAAAGTATAGAACTATTTAGTAATTATATTATTTAGCTTTTTAAAAGAAAATAAAAATTAAGTAATTTATTAATATTTATCTAAATAGCTTTTATTAAAAAACTATAATACTTCTATATATAAGATCTATTAATTAATAAATATATTTAAGTCTTACTTATTTTCTTTCTCTTATATATTAGATAGGCTAAGTTTTTTTTTAAAAGGGTATTTACTATTATATTATTTTTTCTTTAGATATAGTAGACTTTAAAGTTAAATAGTTAAATATATA
>NW_015971768.1:0-580 GCF_000732125.1 Scedosporium apiospermum
AATAAGTATATTTAACTATAATTATATATAAAGATAAATAAGAAATTAAAACTAAAATAATATAATTAAAAAATAAAAGATATAAATTCTACTAAATAGGAGAAGATATAGAAAAGTTTTAAATTAATAAAATAAAATTAGTAAATTTAAATTTTAAGTTTAGTTTATTATTATAGCTTAATAATAGTATAGCTTAATTAAAATATTTTTATATTATAGAAAAAAAATTAATTAATTTAAATAGTAAATAAAAAGATTTTAAAGAAAAATTAGTAATTTTAAAAGTAGAAAAGATAAAAATAAAAAGAATTTATTTTAATTTAGTAATAATATATATAAAATATTAAGAAATATTTAAATTATATATATAATTATATATTTATATAATTATATATATTAATATCTTAAAATAAAAAATAAAAATATAGAAAGTAATTTTAAAATAAGAAATTATTAAAATTAATTTAAAAATAAAAATATCTTTAGTATTTTAGCTTAAAGATAGATAAGTATTTAAGATAGTAATATTAAAGTAAATCTAAAAGCTTTAGAAGATAATATATATTAGAATACTAATAAA
>NW_015971769.1:0-571 GCF_000732125.1 Scedosporium apiospermum
AGACTATTTTATATAATATAATATCTTATATAATTATTTAAACTTTACTTTAAAGTTAATTATTTTAATATTAAAAATCTTATAGGAACTAAAAGATTAATTAAGAGTAGTAAAAAGAAAATAAAGAATCTTTACTTAATAGTAAAAGAAAACTATAAAATATTTAAAATATATTTCTTAAAGCTAAAGAAAGTAAAAGAAGAAGAATTTAATAAATATAATAAAAATAAAGATAAAAATATAAACTAGAATAATCTAAAAAAATTTAACTAGAACTTATAAAACTATAATAATTAATAAAGCTTATATAATAACTAAGATAATTAGTAAAATTAATATAATAATAGAAGACTAAGGTTTTTTATTTAAAGTAGATTAAGATTTTTTTATTATAGTAATTATAGGAGAGGTTATAGAGGACTTTTATATTAAAAAGAAAACTAGAAATATTACTAGTTCCTATAAAAACTAGAACCCCTTATTTAAGAGAGTAAGAGAGATAGTAGAACTAGAAGTATTTACTAAGATTAAAATTAATAATTATTTAGATAATAATATTATAAATATTAAA
>NW_015971770.1:0-561 GCF_000732125.1 Scedosporium apiospermum
TAGATATATAATCTAGCTAGGAAAAATCTAAATATAAGAATTAAAAGTTAAAGTTATCTTAAAATAGCTAATATTAATAAATATTACTAAAGTTAGAAGATTTCTTAGATTCTTTAACTTCTATAGAAAGTTCCTAGGAGGCTATAGTACTAATATATAAGCTCTTATAAAACTTATTAAGAAAGATAATCTTTTTAAATAGGGACTAGAAAAATAGGAGGTATTCTAAAAAGCTAAATAAGCTATATATAAATAACTTGTGCTTTACTAGGTAGACTTTTTAAAACTATTTAAATTAGAAATAGATATATTAGATTATAGCCTAGGAATATAACTAAGATAATGAGATAAAAATAGTAAACTTTATTTAATAATGTTTATATTAAAGAAACTTAGTAGACCTAAGCTATACTATAGGATACCTAATAAGGAATTAATAGCTATTATTAAAGTATTTAAGGAATGAAGGTATTATTTTATAAGTACTAAATATTTTATTATAGTCTACTTAGATTATAAAAACTTTATAGGATTTACTATAACTAAAGAACTTAACTAATA
>NW_015971771.1:0-557 GCF_000732125.1 Scedosporium apiospermum
ATTAATTAAGTTTTTTAATTATAGTAAATCTTATAAGATTCTTATAGTCTAAGTAGATTATAATAAGGTATTTAGTACTTATAAAATAGTACTTCTATTTTTTAAATATTTTAATAATAGCTATTAGTTCCTTATTAAGTATCTTATAATATAGTTTTAATCTATTAAATTTCTTTAATATAAATACTATTAGGTAAAGTTTATTATTCTTATCTTATTATCCTAATTATATTCCTAAGCTATAGTCTAATATATCTATCTTTAGTTTAAATAGCTTTAAGGGATCTATTTAGTAAAATATAAGTTATTTATATATAGCTTATTTAGCTTTTTAGAATACCTTCTATTCTTCTAATCTTTATTTAAAAAAATTATTTTTCTTAATAAGTTTTATAAGAGCTTATACTTTAATACTATAGCTTCCTAAAAATCTCCTATAAAAATTAAAAAATCTAAAAAATCTTCTAACTTTAATAATATTTATTAATATTAGCTATTTTAAAATAGCCTTAACTTTTAATTCTTATATTTAGATTTTTCCTAACTAGATTATATAT
>NW_015971772.1:0-552 GCF_000732125.1 Scedosporium apiospermum
TATAATTAAAAGTAAAAAAGTATAAGTAATATTAATAGTTATAATAGGAAAATTTTACTAAAAGCTAGTTACTAAATATATAAAAGATATTAAATATAGTAAGATTTTAAAAGCTATAGTAAGTAGATATAAGTTAGAAGCTAAAAGAAAATATTAAAGTAGAAGACTTTAGATATTATTAAGATCTTTTAAAAAAAAAAATAGATTATTATATTATAAAGATATTAAAAAGGGCTTTAAGTTATATATATTATATAATTATATTAAAGATATATTAAGAATAGCTTATAATAATAAGTAGTATATAGAAGAGATTTAAATATTAAAAAAACTATATAAATTTTACTTTTTTTATAAAATAAATAAAATTAAGAAATATATTATATAATATATTAGTTATTATAATAATAAGCTAAGTAAAAGCCTTCTATATAGTAAAATAAAATATATAATTATAATCCCTATTCTATATTATATTATTATTATTAACTTTATTATAGATATATTAAATATCTTTTTTAAAAATATATATTAAATAATTTTAAACTATAA
>NW_015971773.1:0-549 GCF_000732125.1 Scedosporium apiospermum
TATTAATTAATAACTTTTAACTATTATATTAAGTTAAAAAGTTCTATAAAAATAATAAATAGTTAATAAAATAAACTTACTAGATAATACTCTAATATTTAATAAAGTTAAAGAAGTTTTAGAAGAAAATAATAATTATAACCTTTTATTATATTTTAAAGTTTAACTTCTAGAGAGGCTAGAACTTAATCTAGATAAATATAAAAACTTTATTTATAGGTTAGGGAGAGAATTAGAATAATAAAAAATAGTATAGTATAGTATTAGTAGTAATTAGTAAAAAAAAAAAAAAATTTTTTTATTAATCTTATTCTTTATTATTAAATTTTCTTTACTTTATCCTCTTTTTATAAACTATTTCTTATTTTTATTCTTTAATTTTATTAATTAACTAATTTAAGCTTTACTATTTCTTTAAAGATAAAAAATTAAAGATAAGAAGCTATTTACTAAATACTAAGATAGAATATTATTATAGTAGGCTATTACCCCTAGCAGCCTCCTAATAATGCTTATTAAAAAAATTAATATTATAATTAAAATTATTAT
>NW_015971774.1:0-542 GCF_000732125.1 Scedosporium apiospermum
TTTATAGTCTAAGTAGATTATAATAGGG
Organism: Scedosporium apiospermum; assembly: GCF_000732125.1. Lineage (NCBI taxonomy): Eukaryota > Fungi > Ascomycota > Sordariomycetes > Microascales > Microascaceae > Scedosporium > Scedosporium apiospermum. Next base: position 29 of record NW_015971774.1, read on the forward strand.
TATTTAGTACTTATAAGGTAGTATTTCTATTTTTTAAATACTTTAATAATAGCTATTAGTTCCTTATTAGGTATCTTATAGTATAGCTTAAGTCTACTAAGTTTCTTTAATATAAATACTATTAGGTAAAGTTTACTATTCTTATCTTATTATCTTAGTTATACTCTTAGGTTATAGTTTAATATATCTATTTCTAGTTTAAATAGCTTTAAAGGATCTACTTAGTAAAATATAGGTTATTTATATATAGCTTATTTAGCTTTTTAGAATACTTCTTATTTTTTTAATCCCTATTTAAAAGGATTATCTTTCTTAGTAAGTTCTATAAGAGCTTATACTTTAATACTATAGCCTCCTAAAAATCTTTTATAGAAGTTAAGGAATTTAAGGAATCTTTTAATTTTAATAATATTTATTAGTACTAGCTATTTTAAAATAGCTTTAACTTTTAATTCTTATATTTAGATTTTCCTTAGCTAGATTATATATCTAAGGAAATCTACTTATTATTTAT
>NW_015971775.1:0-539 GCF_000732125.1 Scedosporium apiospermum
TAATTACTAATAATCTTATTATTTTATTAACTATTTACTATAATATCTTTATTAATATAATAGTTATCTTTTAAGTTTAATTTAATAGAGCTATTTAAGATAGTAGTATTATAAATCTTTATAGTATTAATATAATTATTATTTTATAGTTTTAAAGAGTTTATAAATTATATTTTTTTAAAGTAAATATTTTAATTAGCTTTAGTTTTAGTTAAGCTAATTTTAGTTTAAAAGTTAATAATATTTTAGTTATTAGTAGAGGTATTATATTATTAATATTATTTAATAATTTAATAACTTCTATTTAATAATTTATTATTTTAATATAAAATTTATTATTTTTTATATTATCTTTATTATCTACTATATTTTTTCTACTTATTTTAAAATTTTATTATTAAAATTATTATAATAGATTATTATAAGAATTTCTTATCTTTATATAAAGTTTAAATTATATAAAAAGTTTATTATATTAAGTATTTTAATTTCTAGTTCTTTGTTTTTATTTTTCTATTTTATAATTTCTAAAATACTTT
>NW_015971776.1:0-538 GCF_000732125.1 Scedosporium apiospermum
AAATAGTTTAGTAAACTATAATACTTATATTATTTTATTATAGAATATAAAATAAATATACTTTATAAGTTAATCTACTATTATTATAATATTATTATATATAGTTTTTATAATAAAGTCCTTTAATAATAGTAGTTTTATAATAAAATTAATAGTAATTTTCTATTATAGTATTTTAAATATTAATATTAGTTATAGTTTTTTATAAAGCCTATATCTTAATACTTTATTCTTAATATAATTTTAGTATTACTTAAAGATATCTTTTATTATTATAGGACTTAGCTTATAATAATAAAATTACTTAAAGATTTATTATATTTTTCTAAGATTAAGATATCTATATAATAATAACTTATAGATCCCCTTAAAGATATTTTTAGCTAATTATCTAAATACTATAATTTTCCTATTATATTTCTATATTCTATATTTCTTTTTAGTATCTAGATAGTTAATAAGTAATTTTTAATATCCTAGATCTAGACTTTAATAGTAATCTTTAATTTTCTATAGTAGCTTTAGTTTTATTTTAATA
>NW_015971777.1:0-535 GCF_000732125.1 Scedosporium apiospermum
TATAGTCTATATCTACTTTCTTATTTTTCTATTCCTATTTTAACTAGTAGTTATAGATATCTATATACTATAGCTTTATCTATAAGTTTACTTTTAAGTCTATAATAAGCTTAATAGTTTAAATATTATTATATTTTAAGAGGGTTTAGTAGTTATTAAGTATAATAGATAGTTCCCTTAGGATTTATTAAGTAAAAATAGCTTCCTTAGCTACTTAGAAGAGAACTAGAAGTTCTACTTTTATAGTTAAAGTAGTTATAGTATCCTACTTTATAGTCTTCTAACTAATAAGCTCTCTAAATAGAACTATAGTATATATTTAAGAACTCTTTTAATTAAGGCTATTATTAGTAAAGGAGATATTATTATAGGTAATAAAGTAGTTTCTACTTCCTAAGGTTAAGGCTAATAATTTTATATTCTTAAGATATTAGAGTATTTAGTTTACTATTTTATAATATATTAAGCTAGGATTCTTTATAAACCTAGTAGCTCTTGATATTATAAATACTATATCTAGCTTTATAGTTATAGT